>NC_141069.1:45938230-45945730 GCF_041138505.1 Cibotium barometz | reverse complement strand
ATATTGTCTTTTTGAAATGCAAGTTTGCAACAAAGGGGCAAACTTGATTGCAAATGACTTTGGCCAAAATTTTGTAGAGCACAGTCAGTAGGGTGATTGGTCTCCTCTAATGGTTTAATGAATCACAAGCAATCTGTTTAGGAAAAAGTTTAATGATCCCTTCCTTCACATAATTTTTAAGTAGACCACATCTGAAGGCTCTATTTAAGACGTGTAATTTGTTTGTGTAGTGAGGCCAAAATTTTAAGAACTCTAGAGAAACCCTATCCCAACATGTGATTTCTCCTTTCCTAGATGTTTTAAGGGCCATGGGTTGCTCTCCACCTGATATGATGGCACTTTATGTTCAGTAGGCCAATTTTCCTTGTACTAGCTTCTTTTATTTTTTAATTTCTTAACAACATTTTTTCAAAATTACACTTTCAAATACACAAAACTAGGGCTTTTTTGCATAATACCCTTTGAATTTTAGTAGTGCAAATTTAAAGAGTACCTAAGGCTAGATACACAACATTCCTTGCCAATCCAAGATGGGCAAAAGTAGTCATGATGGGGTGCAGCTTTCTATTATAACCAATCAAAAGTTCGAAATTCCCAATTACTAGTTGAAGAACAACCATAGTAAACCTTAAAATGTTTATTGATAAATGCAACCTTTAGTACCTTTAAAACATTTTTTCAAACATGGAACTTCGCTTTTCTTAGGTACAAAGCGCGCGCGCGTGTGCACACACACACACACACACACACACACACACACACTCTTTTAAACCCTCTTCAAGCAAAACAATGTTCTTGG
Organism: Cibotium barometz; assembly: GCF_041138505.1. Taxonomy (NCBI): domain Eukaryota; kingdom Viridiplantae; phylum Streptophyta; class Polypodiopsida; order Cyatheales; family Cibotiaceae; genus Cibotium; species Cibotium barometz. The sequence continues at coordinate 45,944,931 of NC_141069.1, read as the reverse complement.
AGCTAGCTTTTAAACCCTCTTCAAGCAAAACAATGTTCTTGGAGCTAGCTTTCAAACCCTCTCCAAGCAAAACAATGTTATTTCCTGATTTGTAGCACAATTTCATCTATAAAAATGGAGTGCATTCTCTTCTTTATCAAGGATCAAAATAAAAATGGTGGGTGAACCTCTGAAAAATCAACCATATGTCACAAGACAATTAGGAGTCCTAATTTCCAAATCACTAGCTCCTTTACAACCGGCCCTAATCTCAAAGTGGGTAGGCAAGGGCAGTATAGCGCGAGCAAGCAACCCTCCCTCTAATTTTGCAGACCCTCTTTAGGAAAATATTCCTTCGTGGCATTTTTTTTCCCAGAAGGTTATGAAAAACATTGAAGGTGGTAAATGAGGATGCTATCTTTTTTTATAACAAAGGGGAGGGGAAAAGAAAAACGGATGCAACTTGCTCCTTCAAACCAGTGCTTGAAAAAAAAAACTGCATTCTAGTGTAATTATACCAGCTAGAATTAAGAAAAATTGACTGAGGCTTTAAGTAACCCTTATTTTAATATATTCTAGTTATAGAACTGGGATTTCCGAAACAAAAACTAAATAGATTTAAGAGTTGTCTGGCTGAAAAATACGTTTTTTTCGAGCACTCCTTAAAGGGAAAAAAATGAAATTTGAAAATTGAGGAGGCGGACAAAGCAATCCTAGTCAGGTGTGACGCTAGGGGCAATTTTTTAGCGCACGGGGGCCGGCTGACTGTGTTTCGCCGACAGCGAAAGGGAGGGTGGCCCACGGATGGGGCAACAGTCCGGGGGTCCCGTGACTGGGCCGCCGGTCGGGCCTTGATGACGGTCTGCCGGCCGTTTCGTCCCTTAACTCTTTATTTAATTTAGAATTAATTAATTATTAAACAAACCCCCTCCTCCCCTTTAGCTGAGGCCCCCTCCCCACTAAGCACCACGTACCTCTAATGTATTTTGTTAATACCATTCCCTATTTTAAAATTATATTGCGTTTTTTTTTGGCCCCAAACATTTTGTAAGCAGCTGTACACACACAACACACACCTACACACACAGATCTCCTGTCTGAGAACATGTTTGCCCTTTTCCTGCCTGGAATGCTTTTGCTCTCACCCTTGCTGCTTATCAAGCCCTAGCAGAAGCCTAGGAGCAGACCGTCACCATCACCCGCGCTTCTGCCAACACTACCTGGAATCTTCTGTTTCTGTTTTAGGGTTTCTGCAAACCGTGGGTTTTGGCGGAGCTTCATCACCGGTTCACCTGTATCTCATGTACCCCTGCTTCCGCTTAGGGTCTGCTCTGCTTCTCCCTGTTTCTGTTTAGGGTTAATGCAAACCCCAGGTTCTCGCACACATTCATCATCTGCATCGTCTCAACCATGCTCTTCTGCTTTCTCTTAGGGTTTCTTCCTGCTTCTGTTTCTTCTGTTTATGCTCAGTGTGTCTTTGCCTCAGCCCAGGGTTTCTTTCTGCTTCGGGCCAGTGCTTTATTTGCTCGGCGTAGGGCTTCTTTGTGCATTTGTTAGGGTTTTTTTTTTTTTGCCTCTGCTTAGAGTTTTTCCATCTCCTGTGTGCAGTGCTTATCATCATCATCCATTACCTTCGTCGTCGTCATCATTCTTCGCCACCATTTCGCTACAATTGGGACCTTGCTGCACTCGTCTTCCCCTATTGGGATGCCCGGGCCTCCGTTTTCAAGCGCCAAGATGGCAGAAAGATCGGCATCAAGCGAAAAGAATGGCGGAGTAGACAGCGGCAACGGCTTGGTTGACCCCCAGCTATGGCACGCCTGCGCAGGATCTCAGGTCCAGCTTCCACAGGTTGGTTCTTCTGTGATATATTTTCCTCAAGGCCACGCAGAGCACGCAGCTTCCACCCCTGGCTTCACCCTAGGGTTTAGCAGCAGCACCATCGCCTGCCGCGTTCTTTCTGTCAAGTTTCTCGCAGACGCAGAAACTGACGAAGTATTCGCTCGTATCAGACTCCAGCCTGAATGTCCTAACACTAACCCCAGCTCCATTTTGCACGATCCCCCCTCCCCCCCTCACTTTCTAAATCCTACCAAGATAGCCTCCTTTGCAAAAACCCTAACCCAGAGCGATGCCAACAATGGTGGTGGCTTCTCTGTGCCACGATACTGCGCAGAGACCATCTTTCCTCGCCTTGATTACAGCGAGGATCCACCTGTGCAGATTGTGCTTGCCAAAGATGTCCATGGAACGGTGTGGAAATTCAGGCACATCTACAGAGGCACTCCTCGCCGGCATCTCCTCACCACTGGCTGGAGCAATTTCGTGAACCAGAAAAAGCTTGTAGCTGGGGATGCCATTGTTTTTCTACGCAGTGCGAGCAGTGAGCTCTGTGTTGGTGTGCGGCGTTCTACCAAGGGCATGGGTGGAGGGGAATCTTCTTCTTCCTCTTGGCATCAACTCTCTGGAGTAGCAGCAGCTGCAGCTGCCAGACCCTCAATCTGGGATGGAAAATCAATGGAGAAGTCATATAACTTTTTAGAAAATGGTACAGGATTGAATCGTCTCATGAGGCCTAAAGTAGACATGCCTGCTGCCACTAACAGCTTTGCAAGAAACCGAGCTCGTGTCACAGCCAAATCTGTTTTGGAGGCGGCAACTTTGGCTGCATCAGGACATGCATTTGAGGTTGTCTACTATCCACGGACTACCATCTCAGAATTTTGTGTGAAAGCCCATGCAGTCAAGGTTGCTTTGCAGCAGAGCTGGGCTCCAGGCATGCGCTTCAAGATGGCGGTGGAGACTGAAGATGCTTCTCGGATAAGCTGGTTCATGGGGACTGTCTCCAAAGTTCAAGACGCTGATCCTATCATGTGGCCGAACTCTCCTTGGAAAATCCTCCAGGTATGTGAGAAAGCACTTGCAATGCGCACTTTGCGAGTTGTCTTTTGTAATGATATGTTTGTACAGACAAAAAATCACCACATCACCATGCAGACGATGAGGTGTGATGTCTTTATTACTAGGCAGTCTTCTGGCCCATAGTGCAAACTTTGTGATTGCATTGCTTGGATTTGTCTGCATTGTGCAGACCTTGTCATATGTGATCTCTGCAGATTGCTCAGATCCACCACATTGTACAGACCTTGTGGTAACAGATTATTGCGTACTCGATGGTGTAGACTTTGTGATATGTGACCTTTGCATGTTGTTTGGGTTCAGCGTTCATGTCGAATTTGTGTTATCTGCCCATGGCTTTTTGCTTAGATGTGGTTCTGGTTACATGTGACCACTGCATAATGCTTTGATTTACAATCTTGGGCAGAGCTTGTGATGTGTGACCACTGCATTTGTTGTATTCACTTTCATCATACAGACCTTCAATAGCTTATTACTTTGATTCGCCTCCAGGGTCTGTGATTTCCGATGTACGATTTTGAGCTCCAGGTGCTGCCCTTCCATTTGGCTGTTTCGCTTATCATCAATTATTCATTGAATTGCAGGTGACATGGGATGAACCAGACCTTCTGCAAGGCATTACTAGAGTGAGTCCTTGGCAAGTGGAGCTAGTTTCCCCAATGCAACTGCCACCATTTTCCTTTCCAAAAAAGAAAGTGCGGCTTTCACAACCATCAGAGATTCAGCTCGATGGGCAGGGTTTCATGGGTCTGACAATGAGTGCCCTTGCTAGTGATATGCCGGGGCATGTTAACTCTTGGCATGGATATGTGGATAGTGTACCTGCAGGCATGCAGGGAGCCAGGCATGACCGAAATTACGGGCTTTCTATACAACCCCCTAAATTATTTCAGCCAACAGGTTTGTTGTTGAATAACTTTTATCAGGACCAAGAGCGTCCAGTTGGTGGTGAAGGTGGGTCAAGGGTTCCAACTGAGCTCAGCATAAGGGATTTTTTTCACCAGCGCTGCCCTGTTGTGCAGAGTAACCTTTCCACAACACTGACAGTTGGGAATACGTCCTATAGCCAACCTGCATCAAGTGGTCTTGTTAGTTGTAATGATGGTAGAACTTCAGGCATGAAAAATGCAACCTTCTTGCTTTTTGGAAAGACCATAGATACCTCTCAATCGGCTAGCTTTCAGCAGCCACAGGTGTCAGGTGGGAACTTTTCAGATAGCACAAGGCATGAGACAATTTCTGATGGAATTAAATCAGAAGTCTATGATAATGTGCATCAGTTTTTTTCTGGTCAGGGAAATGTACTGCAAGCAATGGAGAAACCATCCCTGTTGTTGGAGCAAGGGGACAAAATGAGTTCTGCCTCTAGTGGAGTTGGAACCTTGAAATGGTCCAGAGAGCAGGCAAGCTTTTTGGACAGAATCATCAAGGACAGCGGAACTAATCACTGCAAAGTCTTTAGTGAGAGTGATGATGTTGGCAGGACTGTAGACCTTTTGAGTTTTGCCTCTTATGAAGAGCTTTACGAAAGACTAGAGAAGATGTTTGGTGCTCAAAAATCTGAATTTATGAACCGGATTGTCTGTGTGGACTCAATGGGTTCTTCCAGACCTGTTGGGGATGAGCCATATTGGTAAGCTAATGAATACCTTTTTCTGGTATAATCTTTTCTAGTGTTTCACTTGTTTAAAAAGATTGTAACTTATTACATCTTTGCAGGGATTTTATGAGGAGGGTTAAAAGGTTAAAGATACTTGCAGAATCCAGCAGTGAAAGCATGACGAAGTGATCACTGAACTGAAGTCTGTAGGCTTTGCAAAAATAATAAGGGTGTCGTGCTTGTTTGATAAATGGAATACTATCGAATCTGAAAGACGAAGGGACTGGAGTTGAAGTTGGCGGGAGTATTCTTTAATACTGCCAACTGCAATTGGGCTTTGTCCAAGCCACCGAGACAACTTTTTCATGTACATTTTGAAGTATCACTACTTTCAAAATCTGATGTGTGTGTGTGTGCGTGCATGTCATTAAAAGAATTCTCTCTCTCTCTCTCTCTCTCTCTCTCTCTCTCTTTGCACATGTGCTTGCAGAAGACAGTCCCTTTGTTTGTGAACTCTTTTTAGCTGCATGTGGTAAAGTTAAAGGCACGCAGGAGAAAAGGGAGGGGGGGGGTGTGGGGGTGGGTTCCTATTAGCTGTTTAAGGACGAAAAAGGTGTTGCTTTGGTTGTTTCTTTATGGGCTCTAGCCTCCCTTTCTTTGTCAACAAACTTGTGCTCGTTGGATTCTTGTGCTCGGTTTGCTACTGTTTGGTATCTATATGAAAGCTTGTAGTCGAACTTGCAGATTGCAAGTGAAAATCTAGTGGCTTGGAGCCTTATATGGAAGTGTGAGTGACCGGAGTTTTGAAATGTAATGTTAATTTGAAGTGATAAGCTTGGTGCATGGCTAAACTAGGCCCAATTGCTTCAAAATTTGGGGCTTCATAACATCCTATGTGATTGTATAAATTGTCCTATCTCACATCTGAATATGTGACACTCGTGTGCTCCTGAGCATGAAACAAATTTGTTAAATGATAAAACAGTATCCTGGTAGAACATAACTCATTTGCTGGTATTATGGTATTATTGTGCAGCCAACTTTTGCATTGGAATTTTCTTCCTTGTTTCCAATAAAACAATCATGAAATATGAGGGTATGACCACTTTTACGTGTTTTTTATGCAACTTCGAAGTAACATGGTATCTCTTATTTGTAGTCAAGCATCATTACAAATCCATGTAATAAGCTCTGAGAATTGACGAGAGAAAATGAGCACACAATAAACTTGGTTAAATTTTTGAAATTCCCTATTTTGACTTAGGATAGGTTCTCCATTGATTACACTCTGCACCTAGGGGGGTATGACCACTTTTACATGTTTTCTATGCAACTTTGAAGTAACAGGTCATATCTTATTTTATATTCAAGCATCATTACAAATCCATGTAATAAGCACTGTGAATTGACGAGAGAAAATGATCACAAGAAACTAGGTTAAAATTTTTTAATAACCTATTGTGACTTTGCATTCTGTAGGTTCTCCATTGATTACACTCTGCACCTAGGAAGATGGTTCTTAATGCAACATAAGAGGTGATGATTATTCTTGAACGGCCTGGCCTGTTCAAGGGTTAGGTGTGAAGGAACAAGTTCTACATGACTTTATACGCCGACTCTATACTCAACGTCATGGCTAGGATACCAAGCTTTTATATTGGGTGCTAAGACCCTTAACTCAGGTGGACACTAGATGGGGAGAGAGAGTGAGAGAGAGAGAGAGAGAGAGAGGTTCACCTCCAAGTATAAAGATCTTTTTGTCAAATTACACTCCTTGTGCAACTCTCACATGCAATACATCCAAGTAACGTTAAAAAAGTAGCTTCGATGTATCTTTCGAACTCGTATCCCTTGACGCGCTCATACAACGCATCTAGATGACTTTCTTGCTGACAGGAGGAAAATCACCTTTGCATGCTTCTCACGCTTTCCGTCAGCTGTTGTTTTCACGGAGTTGGGAATCATTCTAAAATTTGAAGGTTGCAATCCTTCACAAGTAGGATACTTAAAAAAGTGCCTTTCAATGGATGGTGAGCTTTCCATTATGTTGTTTTCATGTTGCTTATAATTTCAGAATATATATTTGCCATAATCTTAAGGCTCACTATGTTTGCATTAATTTTACTAACCCTCGCATCAATCCTTTTCACCCTGGAATGAAGATATAACTTAGAACAAGCATATTTTCACACTTCAATCTAAT